>NC_091850.1:57609236-57615896 GCF_037783145.1 Equus przewalskii | reverse complement strand
GTGCCTGTACCTCGTTTCGGTTGCATGTCTCTAACCCTAACCCTAACCCTAACCCTAACCCTAACCCTAACCCTAACCCTAACCCTAACCCTAACCCTAACCCTAACCCTAACCCTAACCCTAACCCTAACCCTAACCCTAACCCTAACCCTAACCCTAACCCTAACCCTAACCCTAACCCTAACCCTAACCCTAACCCTAACCCTAACCCTAACCCTAACCCTAACCCTAACCCTAACCCTAACCCTAACCCTAACCCTAACCCTAACCCTAACCCTAACCCTAACCCTAACCCTAACCCTAACCCTAACCCTAACCCTAACCCTAACCCTAACCCTAACCCTAACCCTAACCCTAACCCTAACCCTAACCCTAACCCTAACCCTAACCCTAACCCTAACCCTAACCCTAACCCTAACCCTAACCCTAACCCTAACCCTAACCCTAACCCTAACCCTAACCCTAACCCTAACCCTAACCCTAACCCTAACCCTAACCCTAACCCTAACCCTAACCCTAACCCTAACCCTAACCCTAACCCTAACCCTAACCCTAACCCTAACCCTAACCCTAACCCTAACCCTAACCCTAACCCTAACCCTAACCCTAACCCTAACCCTAACCCTAACCCTAACCCTAACCCTAACCCTAACCCTAACCCTAACCCTAACCCTAACCCTAACCCTAACCCTAACCCTAACCCTAACCCTAACCCTAACCCTAACCCTAACCCTAACCCTAACCCTAACCCTAACCCTAACCCTAACCCTAACCCTAACCCTAACCCTAACCCTAACCCTAACCCTAACCCTAACCCTAACCCTAACCCTAACCCTAACCCTAACCCTAACCCTAACCCTAACCCTAACCCTAACCCTAACCCTAACCCTAACCCTAACCCTAACCCTAACCCTAACCCTAACCCTAACCCTAACCCTAACCCTAACCCTAACCCTAACCCTAACCCTAACCCTAACCCTAACCCTAACCCTAACCCTAACCCTAACCCTAACCCTAACCCTAACCCTAACCCTAACCCTAACCCTAACCCTAACCCTAACCCTAACCCTAACCCTAACCCTAACCCTAACCCTAACCCTAACCCTAACCCTAACCCTAACCCTAACCCTAACCCTAACCCTAACCCTAACCCTAACCCTAACCCTAACCCTAACCCTAACCCTAACCCTAACCCTAACCCTAACCCTAACCCTAACCCTAACCCTAACCCTAACCCTAACCCTAACCCTAACCCTAACCCTAACCCTAACCCTAACCCTAACCCTAACCCTAACCCTAACCCTAACCCTAACCCTAACCCTAACCCTAACCCTAACCCTAACCCTAACCCTAACCCTAACCCTAACCCTAACCCTAACCCTAACCCTAACCCTAACCCTAACCCTAACCCTAACCCTAACCCTAACCCTAACCCTAACCCTAACCCTAACCCTAACCCTAACCCTAACCCTAACCCTAACCCTAACCCTAACCCTAACCCTAACCCTAACCCTAACCCTAACCCTAACCCTAACCCTAACCCTAACCCTAACCCTAACCCTAACCCTAACCCTAACCCTAACCCTAACCCTAACCCTAACCCTAACCCTAACCCTAACCCTAACCCTAACCCTAACCCTAACCCTAACCCTAACCCTAACCCTAACCCTAACCCTAACCCTAACCCTAACCCTAACCCTAACCCTAACCCTAACCCTAACCCTAACCCTAACCCTAACCCTAACCCTAACCCTAACCCTAACCCTAACCCTAACCCTAACCCTAACCCTAACCCTAACCCTAACCCTAACCCTAACCCTAACCCTAACCCTAACCCTAACCCTAACCCTAACCCTAACCCTAACCCTAACCCTAACCCTAACCCTAACCCTAACCCTAACCCTAACCCTAACCCTAACCCTAACCCTAACCCTAACCCTAACCCTAACCCTAACCCTAACCCTAACCCTAACCCTAACCCTAACCCTAACCCTAACCCTAACCCTAACCCTAACCCTAACCCTAACCCTAACCCTAACCCTAACCCTAACCCTAACCCTAACCCTAACCCTAACCCTAACCCTAACCCTAACCCTAACCCTAACCCTAACCCTAACCCTAACCCTAACCCTAACCCTAACCCTAACCCTAACCCTAACCCTAACCCTAACCCTAACCCTAACCCTAACCCTAACCCTAACCCTAACCCTAACCCTAACCCTAACCCTAACCCTAACCCTAACCCTAACCCTAACCCTAACCCTAACCCTAACCCTAACCCTAACCCTAACCCTAACCCTAACCCTAACCCTAACCCTAACCCTAACCCTAACCCTAACCCTAACCCTAACCCTAACCCTAACCCTAACCCTAACCCTAACCCTAACCCTAACCCTAACCCTAACCCTAACCCTAACCCTAACCCTAACCCTAACCCTAACCCTAACCCTAACCCTAACCCTAACCCTAACCCTAACCCTAACCCTAACCCTAACCCTAACCCTAACCCTAACCCTAACCCTAACCCTAACCCTAACCCTAACCCTAACCCTAACCCTAACCCTAACCCTAACCCTAACCCTAACTCTAACCCTAACCCTAACCCTAACCCTAACCCTAACCCTAACCCTAACCCTAACCCTAACCCTAACCCTAACCCTAACCCTAACCCTAACCCTAACCCTAACCCTAACCCTAACCCTAACCCTAACCCTAACCCTAACCCTAACCCTAACCCTAACCCTAACCCTAACCCTAACCCTAACCCTAACCCTAACCCTAACCCCTAACCCTAACCCTAACCCTAACCCTAACCCTAACCCTAACCCTAACCCTAACCCTAACCCTAACCCTAACCCTAACCCTAACCCTAACCCTAACCCTAACCCTAACCCTAACCCTAACCCTAACCCTAACCCTAACCCTAACCCTAACCCTAACCCTAACCCTAACCCTAACCCTAACCCTAACCCTAACCCTAACCCTAACCCTAACCCTAACCCTAACCCTAACCCTAACCCTAACCCTAACCCTAACCCTAACCCTAACCCTAACCCTAACCCTAACCCTAACCCTAACCCTAACCCTAACCCTAACCCTAACCCTAACCCTAACCCTAACCCTAACCCTAACCCTAACCCTAACCCTAACCCTAACCCTAACCCTAACCCTAACCCTAACCCTAACCCTAACCCTAACCCTAACCCTAACCCTAACCCTAACCCTAACCCTAACCCTAACCCTAACCCTAACCCTAACCCTAACCCTAACCCTAACCCTAACCCTAACCCTAACCCTAACCCTAACCCTAACCCTAACCCTAACCCTAACCCTAACCCTAACCCTAACCCTAACCCTAACCCTAACCCTAACCCTAACCCTAACCCTAACCCTAACCCTAACCCTAACCCTAACCCTAACCCTAACCCTAACCCTAACCCTAACCCTAACCCTAACCCTAACCCTAACCCTAACCCTAACCCTAACCCTAACCCTAACCCTAACCCTAACCCTAACCCTAACCCTAACCCTAACCCTAACCCTAACCCTAACCCTAACCCTAACCCTAACCCTAACCCTAACCCTAACCCTAACCCTAACCCTAACCCTAACCCTAACCCTAACCCTAACCCTAACCCTAACCCTAACCCTAACCCTAACCCTAACCCTAACCCTAACCCTAACCCTAACCCTAACCCTAACCCTAACCCTAACCCTAACCCTAACCCTAACCCTAACCCTAACCCTAACCCTAACCCTAACCCTAACCCTAACCCTAACCCTAACCCTAACCCTAACCCTAACCCTAACCCTAACCCTAACCCTAACCCTAACCCTAACCCTAACCCTAACCCTAACCCTAACCCTAACCCTAACCCTAACCCTAACCCTAACCCTAACCCTAACCCTAACCCTAACCCTAACCCTAACCCTAACCCTAACCCTAACCCTAACCCTAACCCTAACCCTAACCCTAACCCTAACCCTAACCCTAACCCTAACCCTAACCCTAACCCTAACCCTAACCCTAACCCTAACCCTAACCCTAACCCTAACCCTAACCCTAACCCTAACCCTAACCCTAACCCTAACCCTAACCCTAACCCTAACCCTAACCCTAACCCTAACCCTAACCCTAACCCTAACCCTAACCCTAACCCTAACCCTAACCCTAACCCTAACCCTAACCCTAACCCTAACCCTAACCCTAACCCTAACCCTAACCCTAACCCTAACCCTAACCCTAACCCTAACCCTAACCCTAACCCTAACCCTAACCCTAACCCTAACCCTAACCCTAACCCTAACCCTAACCCTAACCCTAACCCTAACCCTAACCCTAACCCTAACCCTAACCCTAACCCTAACCCTAACCCTAACCCTAACCCTAACCCTAACCCTAACCCTAACCCTAACCCTAACCCTAACCCTAACCCTAACCCTAACCCTAACCCTAACCCTAACCCTAACCCTAACCCTAACCCTAACCCTAACCCTAACCCTAACCCTAACCCTAACCCTAACCCTAACCCTAACCCTAACCCTAACCCTAACCCTAACCCTAACCCTAACCCTAACCCTAACCCTAACCCTAACCCTAACCCTAACCCTAACCCTAACCCTAACCCTAACCCTAACCCTAACCCTAACCCTAACCCTAACCCTAACCCTAACCCTAACCCTAACCCTAACCCTAACCCTAACCCTAACCCTAACCCTAACCCTAACCCTAACCCTAACCCTAACCCTAACCCTAACCCTAACCCTAACCCTAACCCTAACCCTAACCCTAACCCTAACCCTAACCCTAACCCTAACCCTAACCCTAACCCTAACCCTAACCCTAACCCTAACCCTAACCCTAACCCTAACCCTAACCCTAACCCTAACCCTAACCCTAACCCTAACCCTAACCCTAACCCTAACCCTAACCCTAACCCTAACCCTAACCCTAACCCTAACCCTAACCCTAACCCTAACCCTAACCCTAACCCTAACCCTAACCCTAACCCTAACCCTAACCCTAACCCTAACCCTAACCCTAACCCTAACCCTAACCCTAACCCTAACCCTAACCCTAACCCTAACCCTAACCCTAACCCTAACCCTAACCCTAACCCTAACCCTAACCCTAACCCTAACCCTAACCCTAACCCTAACCCTAACCCTAACCCTAACCCTAACCCTAACCCTAACCCTAACCCTAACCCTAACCCTAACCCTAACCCTAACCCTAACCCTAACCCTAACCCTAACCCTAACCCTAACCCTAACCCTAACCCTAACCCTAACCCTAACCCTAACCCTAACCCTAACCCTAACCCTAACCCTAACCCTAACCCTAACCCTAACCCTAACCCTAACCCTAACCCTAACCCTAACCCTAACCCTAACCCTAACCCTAACCCTAACCCTAACCCTAACCCTAACCCTAACCCTAACCCTAACCCTAACCCTAACCCTAACCCTAACCCTAACCCTAACCCTAACCCTAACCCTAACCCTAACCCTAACCCTAACCCTAACCCTAACCCTAACCCTAACCCTAACCCTAACCCTAACCCTAACCCTAACCCTAACCCTAACCCTAACCCTAACCCTAACCCTAACCCTAACCCTAACCCTAACCCTAACCCTAACCCTAACCCTAACCCTAACCCTAACCCTAACCCTAACCCTAACCCTAACCCTAACCCTAACCCTAACCCTAACCCTAACCCTAACCCTAACCCTAACCCTAACCCTAACCCTAACCCTAACCCTAACCCTAACCCTAACCCTAACCCTAACCCTAACCCTAACCCTAACCCTAACCCTAACCCTAACCCTAACCCTAACCCTAACCCTAACCCTAACCCTAACCCTAACCCTAACCCTAACCCTAACCCTAACCCTAACCCTAACCCTAACCCTAACCCTAACCCTAACCCTAACCCTAACCCTAACCCTAACCCTAACCCTAACCCTAACCCTAACCCTAACCCTAACCCTAACCCTAACCCTAACCCTAACCCTAACCCTAACCCTAACCCTAACCCTAACCCTAACCCTAACCCTAACCCTAACCCTAACCCTAACCCTAACCCTAACCCTAACCCTAACCCTAACCCTAACCCTAACCCTAACCCTAACCCTAACCCTAACCCTAACCCTAACCCTAACCCTAACCCTAACCCTAACCCTAACCCTAACCCTAACCCTAACCCTAACCCTAACCCTAACCCTAACCCTAACCCTAACCCTAACCCTAACCCTAACCCTAACCCTAACCCTAACCCTAACCCTAACCCTAACCCTAACCCTAACCCTAACCCTAACCCTAACCCTAACCCTAACCCTAACCCTAACCCTAACCCTAACCCTAACCCTAACCCTAACCCTAACCCTAACCCTAACCCTAACCCTAACCCTAACCCTAACCCTAACCCTAACCCTAACCCTAACCCTAACCCTAACCCTAACCCTAACCCTAACCCTAACCCTAACCCTAACCCTAACCCTAACCCTAACCCTAACCCTAACCCTAACCCTAACCCTAACCCTAACCCTAACCCTAACCCTAACCCTAACCCTAACCCTAACCCTAACCCTAACCCTAACCCTAACCCTAACCCTAACCCTAACCCTAACCCTAACCCTAACCCTAACCCTAACCCTAAC